>NC_080670.1:72088101-72125101 GCF_030247195.1 Topomyia yanbarensis
GTGGGATAAATGATCTTAAAAAAATTTCAACGTTCAAGATCACCTAATATAATAATCCTTGACTTTGAAGGTTTGACAACTTCGGGAAGTTATCAACATAAAACAGCGCCTGCTTTGATATAGAAATTTTAGTGATTAATTCTCATAGAGGTAATTATGGTGAATTATCTTTTCAAAAATATTAAGAGACATGATGCCTTCAGCAAAGTTTTTGATAATGTCATTTCAAACAATTTTGTTGAAAATGTGAAGGCTACATGAATTCAACATATAGGGATTTAAATGGACTGGGCATGCTATATTTCTCCGTAGTGAAGAAAAATTTAGGTGAAAACTATTTTTTTCTGCGCTAGGGATAAAATTGTTTGAAACAATCATTGCGAGTTGAGAACACAAAACCTATAACTAAATTATGGATGGATGGAACTGAAACTTGCGTTTCGACTTCATCTCATCAGAATCCGATACTAACTTGGTGGGCGGACTAAGCCAGCGCCGAATTGATGCTAGCTCCTGAAAATGGAATCACTCATTGTGTTTTTGAGTCCTTTTAATATCTGGGAATTATTTGTTTTAAATCCAGTTCTCTTATTTTTTTTGTAAGCTTCAAAGGCACCTTGAACGCAATGTGAATTTATTATTTAATTACCGCAGAAGAGATTTATCAAATACAGTAATTTCAGAATAGCTTGTTGTAAAGGTTTTCTACTACTATATTTCGATACTCTGAATATGTGGGATATTTGTGTAAAGTTAGCTGGGACATCTCTATCAGGACCAATGTCATATATACAGGTCTAGCAAAGATGGCACTTTGGTATTCGTAAGATGAATTTTCCATGAGTGGTGTGAGTGATCACAGTATAAATCGACTTGCTTTCGTCATAGCGGTCGTTCCGCGCCCATTGAATCGTGTGACCGCTATGACGTCGACCCGTTGTGCTTCTGGATTGTTTACATATTTTTGGTTGCAAACACTAGCAAACCGTGTGTTCTGCCACACCTATATATACCTCATTGTATCAGGACCGCTACTGTCATTTATTTTAATGCCAGACAGCCAACTGAATTGACAGCGGATCACATATATTAAAAATGGTTCGGAATCCTTGACGGATTCCAGCTCAAATGAAAAAATCGATTGAGTCGGAATCGGTTGTTACATTTGAGCTTGAATCCCTTCAAGTTTCTGAACCGGTTCCGCTAGTGTTTTAACATATATTTGTTGCAATATTTGCACAAGATTTATTAATAAATTAGTCGATTGTGGATGTCTGTTCTCAGTGATTTAGGGCTACTAGCTCAAAGGCACAATTGAACAGATTAATATTTACTAGTTTTACATTTTGAATTTTTATTTATTAAATTCACTTTTAGTATCCACTATTCCAACATGTATAAGTTAGGTATAATAGATAATTTCATTTCAAAATTTTATCTATGGAAACAATTGTTTTAATTGTTCATTCATCATATTTGTATTACTTCATTTATTTCATTACAAACCTGATCTATTCTCTACAACTATCTAACATGATTTTCGCTTAACCCTATCATCGCCTATGCGCAGCGTAACCAGTACATATTTCACGACAAGAGGTGAGCGGTGGCCTAATTAGGCCCTGTGTTACTTACATAGCATTATTTCACAAAAAAACATCTATCTTAACTAAACCTACAACGCACGGTCCAAGCTAGTGATCGCATGCCGAACTCAAATTGAAAAACTCGACATTGTCAATACTGTCAAT
The DNA here is from genome assembly GCF_030247195.1 of Topomyia yanbarensis. NCBI lineage: Eukaryota > Metazoa > Arthropoda > Insecta > Diptera > Culicidae > Topomyia > Topomyia yanbarensis. Next base: position 72,089,853 of record NC_080670.1, read on the forward strand.
CTCGTCTCGTGTCGTGTTACTTGGGAAAAAAGCACTAACGGATGGACGAGAATCGGCGTTCTGTGGTGGGCCTTCTACCATAGCCGCTGGTTTATGTTTGCGAGGATGGACGGGAATCGGTGGTCTGCGATGGGGCTTCTGTACATCGTCTTTGCTCATTTGAGCGCCTTTACTGTGTGATCATTCAATTTTGAATAAGTGCTATAAAAAATTGGATTTAATTATGTGGACTTTGCTAGATTGTAAATTCTCACTCGTATTGATGAAACCGTTGATGCGTGTAGATCCTTTTTGGAATTTCGGGGAATCGAAAATTAAGTCGCTTCCCATAACATCAGGTGTGGATACTGGAAGTTGCGAGAAACGTGCTCCTTCTAATACCTTAAAATGAGAAAAAAGTTGATTATAATCAAAGAAAACAATGCTTCGGTTCATTGTATAGTCTTCGAGTCTCAATACTGATCGAGTGCAAGCAAGGTTGGAGAAAGGTCACTTTTCGATTGCGCTGAAGGATGATCGTCACAGGTGTCTCCTTCCAATTCCTCCTAACTCATTCATCCCCAGTTTCAGTGAGTTTGGCTGGGTATGGTATTGTTTGGTTCTCTCCGGACAACGAACAAAGCTGTACCTGGCTGAAAGAGAAATTGAAGAAGATAAGTGAGAAGGTAAATGACTTCCATTTTATTGTCCAACCTTATAGCGTTCACTAGAATAAGGTATTCCTTTACATTCCGTTGAATCCCAAGGAATGTTTGAAGAGTACTGATGTTTTGATGAGGCTAGAGTTCTATAACCCTGGTTCGTGGGCAGTTCGCTGGGAAGTTCGGGGGCGTTGTCGTTCTGTTATCTGAATATCCTCTCGGGTCGTTGATATATCCGGTCATCGAGAAGTTATTTTTTTTTCCTTGGGAGTGAATAATATTACCGTATTGTCTATGTTCTCTGTGTTGATATTTTCCTTACCCCTAACCTTATAAATCATGTCAAGGCACAAATCTCCGATCAACATGGGGAAGGTGCCAATTGCGTTACTCGCTACTGATTCCTGATTCTGCCATAGCCGCTGGTTATCATTTGCGAAGATGGACGGGAATCGGAGGTCTACGGTGAATCTTCTGCCATAGCCGCTGGTTTTCGCTTGTAGACATGGATGGAAATCGGTGGTTTGCGGTGGGCCTTCTGCCACAGCCGCTGGTTACCATTTTCGGACATGAACGAGAATGATTCGGTGGTTTCCGGTGGGCCATCTGCCATAGCCGCTAGTTTTCGTTTGCAGACATGGATGGGAATCGGTGGCTTGCGGTGGGCCTTCTGCCATAGCCGCTGGTTACCATTTTCGGACATGAACGAGAATGATTCGGTGGTTTCCGGTGGGCCATCTGCCATAGCCGCTAGTTTTCGTTTGCAGACATGGATGGGAATCGGTGGCTTGCGGTGGGCCTTCTGCCATAGCCGCTGGTTACCATTTTCGGACATGAACGAGAATGATTCGGTGGTTTCCGGTGGGCCATCTGCCATAGCCGCTAGTTTTCATTTGCAGACATGCATGGGAATCGGTGGTTTGCGGTTGGCCTTCTGCCATAGCCGCTGGATATCATTTGAAAGGATGAACGGGAATCGGTGGTTTGCGGTGGGCCTTCTGCCATAGCCGCTGGTTTTCGTTAGCGGACAAGGATAAGAATCGGTGGTTTGCGATGGGCCTTCTGCCATAGCCACTGGTTATCATTTGAGAGGATGAACGGAAATCGCTGGGCCATCATCCATAGCCGCTGGTTTTCGTTTGCGGACATGAACGGGAATCGGTGGTTTGCGGTGGGCCTTCTGCCATAGCCGCTGGTTATCATTTGAGAGGATGAGCGGGAATCGGTGGTTTGCGATGGGCCTTCTGCCATAGCCGCTGGTTATCATTTGAGAGGGTGAACGGGAATCGGTGGGCCTTCTGCCATAGCCACTGGTTTTCGTTAGCGGACATGGATGGGAATCGGTGGTTTGCGATGGGCCTTCTGCCATAGCCGCTGGTTATCATTTGAGAAGATGAACGGGAATCGGTGGGCCTTCTGCCATAGTCGCTGGTTTTCGTTTGCGGACATGGACGGGAATCGGTGGTTTGCGGTGGGCCTTCTGCCATAGCCGCTGGTTGTCATTTGCGAACATAAACGAGAATCGGTGGTTTGCGGTGGGCCTTCTGCCATAGCCGCTGGTTATCATTTGCGAACATAAACGAGAATCGGTGGTTTTCGGTGGGCCTTCTGCCATAGCCGCCGGTTTTCGTTTGCAGACATGGATGGGAATCGGTGGTTTGCGGTGGGCCTTCTGCCATAGCCGTTGGTTATCATTTGAGAGGATGAACAAGAATCGGTGGGCCTTCTGCCGGAGGCGCTGGTTACCATTTGAGAATATGGACGGGAATCAGTGGTTTGCGGTGGGCATTCTGCCATAGCCGCTGGTTGTCATTTGCGAACATAAACGAGAATCGGTGGGTTGCGGTGGGCCTTCTGCCATAGCCGCTGGATATCATTTCAGAGGATGAACGGGAATCGGTTGTTTGCGGTTGGCCTTCTGCCATAGCCGCTGGTTTCATTTGAGAGGATGAACGGGAATCGGTGGGCCTTCTACCATAGCCGCTGGTTATCATTTGACAAGATGAACGGGAATCGGTGGTTTGCGGTGAGCCTTCTGCCATAGCCGCTGGTTTTCGTTTGAGAGGATGAACGGGAATCGGTGGGCCTTCTGCCATAGCCGCTGGTTTTCGTTTGCGGACATGGACGGGAATCGGTGGTTTGCGATGGGCCTTCTGCCATAGCCGCTGGTTGTCATTTGCGAACATAAACGAGAATCGGTGGGTTGCGGTGGGCCTTCTGCCATAGCCGCTGGATATCATTTCAGAGGATGAACGGGAATCGGTGGTTTGCGGTTGGCCTTCTGCCATAGCCGCTGGTTTCATTTGAGAGGATGAACGGGAATCGGTGGGCCTTCTACCATAGCCGCTGGTTACCATTTGAAAAGATGAACGGGAATCGGTGGTTTGCGGTGGGCCTTCTGCCATAGCCGCTGGTTGTCATTTGCGAACATAAACGAGAATCGGTGGGTTGCGGTGGGCCTTCTGCCATAGCCGCTGGATATCATTTCAGAGGATGAACGGGAATCGGTGGTTTGCGGTTGGCCTTCTGCCATAGCCGCTGGTTGTCATTTGCGAACATAAACGAGAATCGGTGGGTTGCGGTGGGCCTTCTGCCATAGCCGCTGGATATCATTTCAGAGGATGAACGGGAATCGGTGGTTTGCGGTTGGCCTTCTGCCATAGCCGCTGGTTGTCATTTGCGAACATAAACGAGAATCGGTGGTTTGCGGTGGGCCTTCTGCCAGAGCCGCTGGTTACCATTTGACAAGATGGACGGGAATCAGTGGTTTGCGGTGGGCCTTCTGCCATAGCTGCTGGTTTTCGTTTGCGGACATGGACGGGAATCGGTGGTTTGCGGTGGGCCTTCTGCCATAGCCACTGGATTTCGTTTGCAGACATGGACGGGAATCGGTGGTTTGCGATGGGCCTTCTGCCATAGCCGCTGGTTATCATTTGAGATGGACGGGAATCGTAGGTCAGCAGTGGGCCTTCTGCCATAGCCGCTGGTTTTCGTTTGCGGACATGGAAGGGAATCGGTGGTTTGCGGTGGTTGCGGTGTTATGATTTGAGAGGATGAACGGGAATCGGTGGGCCTTCTGCCATAGCCGCTGGTTTTCGTTTGCGGACATGGATGGGAATTGGTGGTTTGCGGTGGGCCTTCTGCCATAGCCGCAGGTTGTCATTTGTGAACATAAACGAGAATCGGTGATTTGCGGTGGGCCTTCTGCCATAGCCGCTGGTTATCATTTGAGAGGATGAACGGGAATCGGTGGTTTGCGATGGGCCTTCTGCCATAGCCGCTGGTTATCATTTGAGAGGATGAACGGGAATCGGTGGGCCTTCTGCCATAGCCGCTGGTTTTCGTTTGCGGACATGGACGGGAATCGGTGGTTTGCGATGAGCCTTCTGCCATAGCCGCTGGTTTGCGTTTGCGTACATAGACGGGAATCGGTGGTTTGCGCTGGGCCTTCTGCCATAGCCGCTGGTTATCATTTGAGAAGATGAACGGGAATCGGTGGTTTGCGGTGGGCCTTCTGCCATAGCCGCTGGTTTGCGTTTGCATACATTGACGGGAATCGGTGGTTTGCGGTGGGCCTTCTGCCATAGCCGCTGGTTATCATTTGAGAGGATGAACGGAAATCGGTGGGCCTTCTGCCATAGCCGCTGGTATTCGTTTGCGGACATGGACGAGAATCGGCGATTTGCGGTGGGCCTTCTGCCATAGCCACTGGTTTTCGTTTGCGGACATGGATGGGAATTGGTGGTTTGCGGTGGGCCTTCTGCCATAGCCGCAGGTTATCATTTGTGAACATAAACGAGAATCGGTGATTTGCGGTGGGCTTTCTGCCATAGCCGCTGGTTATCACTTGAGAGGATGAGCGGGAATCGGTGGGCCTTCTGCCATAGCCGCTGGTTTTCGTTTGCGGACATGGACGAGAATCGGTGGTTTGCGATGGGCCTTCTGCCATAGCCGCTGGTTTGCGTTTGCAGACATAGACGGGAATCGGTGGTTTGCGGTGGGCCTTCTGCCATAGCCGCTGGTTATCATTTGAGAAGATGAACGGGAATCGGTGGTTTGCGGTGGGCCTTCTGCCATAGCCGCTGGTTTGCGTTTGCATACATTGACGGGAATCGGTGGTTTGCGGTGGGCCTTCTGCCATAGCCGCTGGTTATCATTTGAGAGGATGAACGGAAATCGGTGGGCCTTCTGCCATAGCCGCTGGTTTTCGTTTGCGGACATGGACGAGAATCGGTGATTTGCGGTGGGCCTTCTGCCATAGCCACTGGTTTTCGTTTGCGGACATGGATGGGAATTGGTGGTTTGCGGTGGGCCTTCTGCCATAGCCGCTGGTTGTCCTTTGCGAACATAAACGAGAATCTGTGGTTTGCGGTGGGCCTTCTGCCATAGCCGCTGGATATCATTTCAGAAGAGGAACGGGAATCGGTGGTTTGCGGTGGGCCTTCTGCCATAGCCGCTGGTTATCATTTGAGATGGACGGGAATCGTAGGTCAGCAGTGGGCCTTCTGTCATAGCCGCTGGTTTTTTCGTTTGCGGACATGGAAGGGAATCGGTGGTTTGCGGTGGTTGCGGTGTTATGATTTGAGAGGATGAACGGGAATCGGTGGGCCTTCTGCCATAGCCGCTGGTTTGCGTTTGCAGACATAGACGGGAATCTGTGGTTTGCGGTGGGCCTTCTGCCATAGCCGCTGGTTATCATTTGAGAGGATGAACGGGAATCGGTGGGCCTTCTGCCATAGCCGCTGGTTTTCGTTTGCGGACATGGACGACAATCGGTGGTTTGCGGTGGGCCTTCTGCCATAGCCGCTGGTTTGCGTTTGCAGACATAGACGGGAATCGGTGGTTCTGCGGTGGGCCTTCTGCCATAGCTGCTGGTTATCATTTGCGAACATAAACGAGAATCGGTGGTTTGCGGTGGGCCTTCTGCCATAGCCGCTGGTTGTCATTTGAGAAGGACGGGAATCATAGATCAGCGGTGGGCCTTCTGCCATAGCCGCTAGTTTTCGTTTGCAGACATGCACGAGAATCGGTGGTTTGCGTTGGGCCTTCTGCCATAGCCGCTAGTTATCATTTGATAGGATGAACGAGAATCGGTGGGCCTTCTGCCATAGCCGCTGTATACCATTTGCGGGGATTAGCGGGAATCAGATGTCTGCGGTGGGCCTTCTGCCCTAGCCGCTGGTTATCGTTTGCGGAGATGGACGAAAATCGGTGGTTTGCGGTGCGCCTTCTGCCATAGCCGCCAGTTTTTGTTTGCGAGAATGTACGGGAATCGGAGGTCTGCGATGGGCCTTCTGTCATAACCGCTGTTGTTGGTTTTTGAGAACGGACAGAGTCTTGCGTTGAGCTGCTTATTTAAAAAATGACCATGTCGGCTTCGGGTTTTCTGGTTCTTTTTGTTGCATTGTTCGACTCTTCGTATTGGTGGCTGAGCTGTGTCGAAGAACCCAGCTTTCGGCAAACTTTCTCGCATTCAAAAATTCCTCTGGTGGTCCATTTATCGAAATGTACAATAGGCTTGACAGATTACGAACGCTCAAAGATCCTCTCTGCTTTGTTTGGATTAGATTCATAACGCTGAACCCCCTTTCGCATTCCGCATTTGAAACTGGTATTGTATCGATTGTTTGATTAAAGAAATCAATATGGCTGATTTTCCTGGACCTCAAATAGTTCATAAAACTATGACAGGCCTCAATGTCGTCCATGTTTAAGTCTATACATAGTTTTTTGAACACTGATATAAGGTCATTATCTGATTCGTCCTGACTGTAGATTTTTTTGATTCGTGACACTACCAAATTGTCATTGCTATTGATGTTGTTTGACAACGCTCCAAAGCTTCGCACGGTGATACTGTCCACCAATTTTGTCAAAAAGTTGTTTTTATCTATGCATTTTGTTTTCACATGCGTCAAGCTATGGCACTTATATGACCTTTTTCGCACTGCTTCAGCAATCTCATCCTCGAATTTTCCCGATGCCGACATATTCATTTTTAATAGCTCTATGGTATTGGTTATGGCATCGTCCGCTTCTACAATGCCTAGGTCTTTTTTCTGAAGCATTTCGGAGAGCTTCCCCACTATAGCGAGCGCATCTTTAAGTACAGCCAAGTTGTGAATAAATTCACACGATGCGAGTTGGCCATAAACTGAAGTAGCAGCTTCTTCTTCTTGATCTTCAAAATAGTGGAGAAATGCAGCATAATTGCACCATACCACATCGATTGCTCGAACTGTACTAGGGGCCCAACGAGTACAAAGAATTCTTTTAGGTTTCATGTACGTACAGTTGAGGCCATCGCAAATCTTTCGCAATTTTTTGGTCCGGGCTGAAGATCTACTGAAATGACTGTACAAGGTTTCAAAAACTCCCTTGATACGGTCAATTTCAGTGAATCCGTTTATTGCATCAGCAATCGCGAGCTCAAGACGGTGGTTTAAGCAATGCCATTGCAACACTCGAGGATATTTTTTTTTAATGAGAGCACCAAGACCCGACAAGCGACCAGTCATTACACTAGCTCCGTCACTACCCAATGCTAACCAGTTCTTGGATAAAAAACTGTGATCGAAGCCATGCTTGTTAAGCACTCCTATCACAGCTTTGTTGATATCATGGGCAGATTTTCCAACCTCCACTAAGTCCAAAAACATATTGGTTATTTCTCCGCAAAGCTGTACCCGCAAATACACAATCAACACCGAAATATTGGAGATTGTAGTGCTCTCATCTAACATGACCGATATTTTGGTGTTACTCGCAACAATGTTCTGCACCGTTGACTTGCGAGTTTCGTCTGCAATATGATTGATGAGACTGGTTGCAGTAAAACGTGAATGCAATGTTCTGCCCACGTTAACATCCACGTTTTTGCAAAATTTTACCAGGGTTTCATATTGCGCGAGAGCAAGGTTGTTTTTCGCAATATGATACGCTGCAAACACCAGATTAGAGGTAGCCGTTATCTCTTCTTCTTTCATTCCCGTAACAACATTTTCCATCTTCCTTTCCGCCATTTCATTGCAAATTTGCACGCATTGTAAATGTGCATTTTTTGAACGGTGTTTATTCACCTTGTTTCGGAGACTGTGACTGCGTTGTGAAGGAGTACTTCCAGAAGGCTTAATCGCCAAGGAAACCCATGGCGAGTCCGAACGCTGACCACTATTCCGCTGAAAGGATGATTGATTTGCTTGAATGCAAAATTTGCAACCCAATGCGTCGTCCTTTTTTATCAACCACTTATTCTTTGATTCCATCTCCTTCCATGTCTTGAGCGTCCAACATCCAAGTATAAGCTGAAATATTTAATCACTAGAAATGTAAACCTTGTAGGGGATATGTGAATCTATACGACGATATAAAATGTTACAATCCTGCATTCATTTATATTTCGGATTTTGATGATCTGACATAATGCTTCTTTAGATATTGCTATAGCACGGTCAGACTTGACTGAGTCAGTATTTTTATTGATCAAATGCTTAGTTCAATGTTTAAGATTCAAACTTGCATAATTTTGCCTTTTCTAATTGTCATTCCAAATTTCTATTATTTCACACTCAACGAGATTACGTATGGATCAATCGCTGAAATTCAAAAAAATCCAAAAAGTGAAACTTGCGGAATTACTTGTCTTTGATTGAAGAGAAATAATTTTATTGTTATCAAGTGAGTTACAAATAAATTAGTGTATTTTACCACCAAACTCCTGATAATAATGAAAAAAATAATAAAAAAATATTTTGGGTGGACTTGCGATTTGCGACCATCTTTGTCAATAATAATACAATTAAAGTAAGTGCAGTCCTTGCAAATATCGTCATGGAGAAATTGTTCATATTTTGAAGTGTTTGCATGACTTAACGCGATGATATTTCTTTTTTTCAAATTTGATAAACGACGATTGAGATTGTTATTTACTAAATTAAAAAAAACTCATACCGAACGACATGCTTGGAGATTCCGATGGCAATTTACGGCGAAGGGGTTAGAAGGGGAAAACTTAAGTGTATTCTACTTCATTGCGTTCACGGCTCTCTCGCAATAATCATTCATATTTTGCACCGTTTCGTGCCGGTTTGTCACGGAATACAAGAACACATCGTACGTGGGAGTTAAATTCATAATTTTCGGAGATAGCTGTATTTTAAATTTGGGGTCACTATGTTTATTATTCCGCATATTTTATTTTTTTACTATTGCGTGCTGGCTTGGTTTTTGGTGTACTGAATCTACATCAATCGAAATGTTTATAATTCGCAATGATGAGAAAATAGTTCACGGATTATAGGAATACCTCGTTGATTTCTTTTTATCTTGGGTAAATATGCTTATTATCAACATCATTGCAGCAGTACAATCCACATCAATGTAATTATCGAATGTATGTCAGGATTCCAGGTTGGAAGATCTTGGGCCGCCACTCTCCGGGCTTATTGTAGTGTAGTGTAGTGCGAATTCCGGAAGCGAGATAAGCTAAAGTTATGCTTAGCAAAGAAGCTCGAAGAGGTTGTCGACTTTGGGGCATACCATATATCCACTGGTTGTGTGCAATCGAGGAAGATGTACATGTACATGTAGCGGACGTTCAATGAGACAGGAGAATAGTGGATCGAGTAACCTGGAAACGATGATGATACTTTTTTGCGCTCTTTATAGGCCGCTAGAGCCGAGGGTGGGGGCTTTCTTCGTAACCAAAAGGACTAGACTATCTTATGTGAGCAATCACAACGCAGAACCCAGGCGATCATCGAAATGACAAGTTCAACGTTTGGAATGTACTGCCTCCGGTCGCCAGTCGAATGTTCTCAGTATGTACGTAGAAGTATGCATTTTTGTACGTTCGTCTGGCATTTGTTTGTTGTGTATGTTAGCGTGGTAACTTCGCGAGTATAAATGGTTTAAAAATTCGTGCGGTCATTTGCATATTCGCATGGAATGTTTCCCGAGCAAAGTCCAACATCAAAATTGCAGAAAATAGACAACATATTTTGATATCAAGCATCAAATTGAAATCTTATTTTGATATCAGTTTAAGCTTTTTCAGATATGACATCATATTTTGATCTCATTTTGATGTGCTTACATTTTTAGAAAAAAATGTTTGTTTCTATTTCTTTGACAAACATCAAAGTGATTACTTATTTTGTTTTCAATGAAATATTTCACCATCTCAATGAGTTTACAATTTGCTTTCACTGATAGCATAATTAGTTTTCTGTTTGATGTCATAGTGCAATTTTTCTGCTTTCGATTTTGATCTTTTAACCGTTAAAACGACCAAAATGATAACAACCTGAGCAATCATTCCCTACTACATCACATCAAGTTTAGTTCTCAATTTGTTATCAGACTCTGCTCGGGTTGGGTGTACCGCGGTACTTATGTTCAATTTTGAGTTTCTGGTTCAGATGTTGAAAGAGAGTGAGTCTCCTATTATCGCGTTTGTTGGGATAATCCAACTATAGAACTGGGCCTAAACGCCAGGACTGAGGCTGAAAGATCGCGATTTCTTGTTTGTGTTTGTGACCGATTTGTATTATCGCGAAAGAACCGAGCGTTTGTATGTTATCATGTTTGATTGCGTGAGCGAAATCAATGCGACTCATAAAAGACGTTCCTCAGGGCTCCATTCTCGGTCCAAATCTCTGAAACGGGATGTACGATGATGTGTTGACACTGCGGCTGCCCAGGAAAGTAAAAATAGTGAGTTTCGCGCTCGACAGGTGGAGGTGGAAGTGGGAGTGTCGGTGATGGAGACAGTAGACAAGATCGAGAGCTGGATGAACGAGGTTAAGTTGCAAATAACTCAACACAAGACGGAGGTGTTGTTGGTCAGCAACTACAAAGCGGTTCAGCGGATGCATATCGACGTCAGAGGAAATATGATTGCATCGAAGCGTGCACTGATGCAATTGGGAGTGTTAATCGACGACCGGTCGAGCTTCAACAACCATGTCGACTAGACCTGCGAAAAGTCGGCGAAGGCAACGAACGCAATAGCGAAAATCTTGCCAAGCGTCGGCGGTCCGAGAAGCAGCACGAGGCTCTACTACCTACTGTACGGAACCCTTCGGCTGATGGCCGTGCGAGTCACTAGCCCGTACAGAACAATATCGTCGGAGGCAGTATGGGTTATGACCGGGATAATCCCCATCTGCCTCAACCTGAAACAGAAATACCAGAAACGTGAGGAAGATGGTAAGAATCGATTCAATGGCATGATGGCAGCAGGAATGGGATAGTACAGAAAAAGGTGGACTTGCCAGCGCATCCCAAACCTGTCGACGTTTGTAAATAGAAAGCACGGAGAGGTAAACTTCCACACACGTATCTTCATCGGTTCGGGCACGCAACGTTACCGTTGTGCCCGGCGTGTGAGAACGTCAAGGAGACACCGTAGCATGTAGTCTTTGAATGTCCGAAGTTCGAAGTGACACTCAAAGGGGTGCTCGAAACGGGAGGGCCGGACATCAACCTGGATAATGTCGTCTACAGAATGACAAGCAACGTAAGCACCTGGAACGCGGTCAACAGAGTGGTGGTGCAGATCATGACGCCTTGCAGCAGAAATGGGGTGATGCACATCGAGTAACGGTTTCTGGAGAGCAATCACCACCGCGAAACTCTTCGCCACAGTAGATTCACCGCTGAGGACTAGTCGAGTAAACTGCGATAAAGTACCAGGTATGCGTCGCCGGGGCGCCAGCGAACCGGACGCCACGCTCCACACGGAAGCTCCGGACCGACCACGGCGCCTCGATTACCTGAAAAAATGGAAAATTTCCACTAATGCGGCAAAAACACAATTGATTGTGTTTCCGCATAAGCCAAGAGCTTCTTCTCTTAAACCAAATAATAACCATATTATTAAATTTAATGGTATGAATTTAACGCGGTCAGATCAAGTTAAATACTTGGGTTTGATTTACGATAAAAAACTCACTTTTAAGGATCACATTGTAGGAATCCAAACAAAATGCAAAAAACATATAAAATGTTTATACCCTCTTATAAATAGGAATTCTAGGCTCTGCCTAAAGACTATTAATTTATAAACAAATATTTAGACCGGCAATGCTATATGCAGTGCCAATCTAGGTAAGTTGTTGTGCTACTACGAAGAAAACGCTTCAAAGGATTTTGAAGCGTCCTCCCTGGTTTAGCACACAGACTCGCAAACATAGAAACATTAGAAATTATGACGAACAGTATTAAAATCAACTTCCGACAAAAATCGCTGCAATCTTCAATTGCAACGATTAGCTCTCTTTATAGTCTATAATCTTGTTTAGCTCCTTATTCACATGACAAGTAGGTTTAAAACATCCTACTGTAAAAATACTTAGCTAAGCATATTATAGCTTAATAATAATTAACTGAATCATGTAAACAGTAGGGATAAAAAGTCACCACTTGTGGCTGAACACCCAATATACTAAATTAGAAATGTAATGAAAACAAAACAATATAATCAATAGAAAATAATATAAAAAAAAACCTCTCAAATATAACGACAATTTAAAAGTAAAACTGCATATTTCTCGTCATACATGTATTTTTATTTTGAATTATTATGCCATTGTGTTCCTCAGACATTTTTACATACATCTAAAACTTCTACATTACTTATATTTATATATATATATATATATATATATATATATATATATATATATATATATATATATATATATATATATATATATATATATATATATATATATATATATATATATATATATATATATATATATATATATATATATATATATATATATATATATATATATATATATATATATATATATATATATATATATATATATATATATATATATATATATATATATATATATATATATATATATATATATATATATATATATATATATATATATATATATATATATATATATATATATATATATATATATGATTCTCAGTAACCAAGCAAAATTTCAAAATTCTGAAAACGCCATTTCGTAGAGAATTTTCAGACTAGTAATGTGGCATATCTAACTCAGTTTATTCCAAAATGGCGTTTGTCATAAAATAGCACAACAGCGACGACATGCTTACGTTTGGCATAAAGTTCATTTGTTATAATGGCAAAAGGAAGAAAGGAATCAACCCTAAGGGCTATTTGGTATACAAATTCAAAGAACTGTTCATGACTGAAAGAAGGAATCAACCGATATGTTTCTGACAAACATATGTATATATTTGCCAGAAACATAAGGGTTGATTCCTTCTTTCAGTTATATTTTTTAAAAATTTTATGCCAAATAGCCCTCGCTAGTAGACAGGTAATTAGGGCATTGCAAATTTATCAAAGTAAGCTCAGTTGCCAAATTTGCCAATCTATACTCCCGCCCACATCGCTTGAATTTTTGGAATTGGTACTATGGGAAAATATGAAGGAAAAACATAATAAATGCTATAACTTTTGAAGTAGCAATCGGAAAATTACAATTTATACCTCTTTCTTAAGGGAATAACCTTAGTATTCGAATGGAGATGTTTCAATTCCTAGAAAAATCGTGAAAAGTCGGGTTCTAAATCATTTTGTCTCAAAATCCCCTATTTTTCATAATTTTTTGCCATTTGACACAAAGCCTACATGTTTTGCAGTTTTTCTAATGTGCAAAAATCTCAGAAATGAAACGGCCGTTGTCCGAATACGAGAAGTTGGGGTTATAGGGTCTTTTGTCATTAATATTAAATATTATCATTTTCTCGAGCATATATCTAAAATTATTCTTCGATAACTTTTCATAAAATGTAACGTGTTCAACATGGAATATTCTTAGAAATAAAAAAAAAAAGATTCGTTACCGGAAAAATTCAGAAACATCAATTTTTTTGATATTAACTCTACAAATCACATTTTTTTCATTAAATGTCCTAATACCTCAACTTTCCCTATTCTTACAGGAATGAAGCTTTTCTCATGTGATCCCTAAGCGTATTTTACACGAAAAGTAATCAATTAAATGAGAATTTATTGTTAAATGGAGTTAATATGTGCGATTTAATGATAAAAATGTGAAATCGAGACTCTATGTCATATAATTTGATATGCAGTGGAGACCCGATTTTATCAGCCTCCGATTTTATCTACCCCCGATTTTATCAGCTTTTCGACCCGATTTTATCAGCTTCATATGAAAATTGATAGTTGGTAGTTTGATGGGCTCTAGCAGACGAACCAAGTTCCAACCAATTCGAATAAATCCATTCTTGGGCATATATTTCTTATCTCAGAGAATCGAAAAATGCAAAAATAAAAATATGATTTTTTTTAAATTTTGCGCTGTCAGACCCCCTTTAGAGGAACTAAAAGTAAATAATCAGAAAACGTTGCGAGGCTATATCTAAAGAATACTCCAAAGAAGAATATTTTAAGAGCTTCGGTTTATAAAAATGACTGAAAAATATGCGTGCCGATTTTATCAATGTCCCTGTTTTATCAGCTTAAAATTCACCAAAGGGGCTGATAAAAACGGGTCTTCACTATATCTGAATTTTACCGGTAACGAATCTAGTTTTATTTTGTTCCTAGGAATTTTTCACGTTCAACAAGGTGCAGTTTATTAAAATTTAGTGAAGAATAATAGAGATATATGCACGAGACAATGATAAAATTTAATGCGAATGGCAAAAGGCCCTATAATCCCCAACTTCTCGTATTCGGACAAAGGTCAAAAAGGTTCCATTCGATTTCTGAGATTTTTTCACATAGAAAAACTGTAAAACATGCATGATTTGCATCACAGAGCAAAAAAATATTAAAAACAGGTAATTTTGGGGACAAAGTGACCCCCACTTTCCCGTATTTTTGTAGGAAAAAAATATTTTCATTCAAATACCAGTTATTTCCTTTAAAAACAGGTATAAATTGCAACTTTCTGATGGTTACTTCCAAAGTTATAGCATTTAATATAATTTTCCTCCATATTTTCCCATAGTACCAATTTTAAAAATTTCAAGCGAAGTGGGTGGGAATCTAGAATTGTCCAAAAGGTCTGAAATTTGGCATCTTACTTTGACATTTGTCACAATATGAAAGGGGGGGCCTTCGAGAAATCAAAAAAAAAATTGCGATGCCCTTCTGCTAATCTACTCGTTTGCCTGGTTTATCCAAACTTAGGTGTTGACTCCTTCTTCAAACATGAGCAGTTCTTTGAATCTGCATGCCAAATAAGTTCGGAAGTAAACTGTTGAACTGCTCGTTTGGACGGTTTACTTAGACAAAAGGGTTGATTCTTCTTTCAAACATGAACAGTTCTTTGAATCTATACACTCAGGTTTTTTAATGCGGGGCCGCGTAAATTTAAAAATTCGCGTGAATTAAAAAATCCGCGTTAATTTTAAAATCCGCGTAAATGAAAACCGCGTAAATTAAAAAATCCACGTAAATGAAGACCGCGTAAATTAAAGACTCCGCGTTAGTGGAAACCGCGAAAATTCAAATAAATGAAAACCGCGTGAATTCAAAAATCCGCGTGTGAATAACCTCAGTGTACACCATACAACCCTTGGCTTGGGCTATTAACTAGTTTAAGTCCGACGGAGCGGAACGATGTCGGACAGCACCGAGCTTAAAGCGATGTGGCGTAGCCACATTAGGTGTCAACACATAATAATAGAGAATTCAATGTATATTTCAAATTATGCCAAACGATCATTATGCCAAATGAACATTATACCGCAGGAACTTATGCCAAACGAACTTATGCCAAACGACGTGCTTTCCATACATACACAAACGTACACACATTTTCCGATCTCGACGAAATGATTCAAATGGTATAAGAGACTAGGTCCACCGGGCCTCGGTCAAAAACTCGAAATTCCGAGCGATTGCATAACCTTTCACTACGAGAAAGCCAAAACACAAAATCATTAGATTGAAACATGCAATGACGGGCAGCACTAGCATTCATCTTCCTTAGCTCTGATATACCAGCCCAGAGCGCGCCCCCTTAGGGACCACTCATAAATTACGTAACGCGTTTAGGGGGGAGGGGGTACGACAAGTTGTGACATATGGGGGAGTGAGCTAGATCGTTTTTTACTGTTTTTACTGAACAAAAAAAAAAATTCGAAGATTTTGTTGCGTAATAGGGGAGGGGGGATAGAAAAATTTGTGACAATTTGTTACATGGGGGAGGGGGAGGCAATTTTGGGAAATTTTCGCGTTACGTAATTTATGAATGGTCCCTTAGGCAGCCAATGATCATCTGATCTATTGTGATTTTTGGGAGCCCTGGCTTGGGACGCTTTTAAGAATCCTAATACTGCGACTCATTTGCGTAGGCCAGGACCTCGATGATGATAGTTATAATATTGATTTTGTTTTATTCACTTAATTGATTTTTCATGCATTTTATGATTACCGTATAATCAATAGGTCGCCGAAAATATTATTCCATACATGAGAAAAAATAGTTGATACCGTAATGAGATGCAGAACCACTTATATTAATCGAAAAAAAAACAATTTCTTCATGTGGAATTTTTTGACAGATCGCGATAAACACGAAATCGTTGTACCTTATGTGAAATACTAGTATTCTGGTGGCTGAATAGAAGGGCTACATATTATTTATGCAACCGTCTTTTCCAATAGTCACAGAGCACTATCCAAATGTTTCTACAAGACTTAAAAGTATTCATAGCTCTGCCTTTGCCATCAAAATAGTTTTCAGGCAACCAAATACAAATTGGAGTAAATACATAAAAAAAACTTACATTTTCATTCCCGTCTTGATCCCCACTGTCGCATCTGTCTGCCCCTTTATGGATTCCAATTGATTGTAATCCTCCCTCGCTTGAATCGTCAACAGTAATACGGCTGTTTGACGATGAATGACCTGTGAATATTAACAATTTAAAAATAATAAAAAAAACAATAATAAATGCAATACCTGTGCTAAAAAAATCTCGTATGCCCAATTGTTTTGTATTGTTGGATACAATCTCTACAGGCTCAAATTCATCGCTTGTCGTGGCATTACTGCTCTCATCCGAAGTAGAATCCGTTCCACCAGAAGATTGGTCTTCAAAATAACCGATATGATTAATGTAATAATATAACAGAATAGATACTAACCACGAATAACAGAACGAGACACAAAGCGGTCCTCACCAGTAGAACTATCTTTATCACATGTATCATTGAGATACAATGAAGAATTATCTGGAAAGATTCTCATTTGAAATTTTTTGCGATCTTATTTCAAAGAATACAAACCAATGTTCAATGATGGCTCTGATTCTTCACTATCAGTGTTGAACATTTCCAAACATTTCTCTATTTCCTCTTCATTCAGTTTACGGGTTTTGAGAGAACAATCTGCAACATTAACAACTTAAATTAATTTAACACAGGCTAATAGAATATGTTGAAAACTTTTACCACCGGTTGCATTAATTCCTTTCAATGAACGTTTCTGAGCCTTCTTTATCGGTACGGTAGAAGTACCTGCCTCATAATTCAATACGTCGGAACCATCGTGTATTACAGACAAGACCTGATGCGATTGGGTAGAATCACCACCTTCCATGTAACTATTACATGGTGCGTCACGCAACGAAGTTTCAACGGCCCCATATTTTTCAGTCGGTGTAGGAGTTTTGGAAAAGCAAACGACAGTTTTATTGTTGAACAAGTCAACATCGGAGACGGTGTTGAATGGTGTGATGAGCATCGACCGTGGAGCTTGGTTGTCATCACATAAGGAAAGGTTCGTATGTGGCGCACTGTCAATTAGTGCGTCGGGGACTAACCCGATTTCAGATGTCGAGACGGTAAGAATATTTCCGCATATAGACGGTTCATCGCGCTTTCGTTGGTTTGTCCGTAAAGGATCCTTTGCAAGTAGTCCAACGACGGTACTATCCACAGCTGTTGTAATAACGGTGGCCGGATCAGACTTCGGTTCTTGATTCAGTCCTTCAACAGTCAACGCAGGCAACGATACGTGGAAGTTGTTGAGCGATGTAGCGTCTGTGAGTTCGATTCCAGGTGTTGCTGAAGAATCAAGAACAGTCTTTGTAATATCACTACGATTGTTTGACGAGGAATTAGCTGTAAATATTAACAATTAAAAAATTAAAAGAATAACAACATTAGTAAACGCAATACCTATGCTAAAAAAATCTCGTATGCCCAATTGTTTTGTATTATTGGATACAAGGTGTAGAGGCCCCAATTCATCGTTTAACGAGACTTTTCTGCTCTTATCCGAAGTAGAATACGTTTCACCAGGAGATCGCTCTAAAAAATAACTGATATAAGATAAATGAGTACTAATATAACAATATAGATACCAACCACGAATAACAGAATGAGACACAAAGCGGCCCTCACCAGTAGAACTATCTTTATCACATGTATCATTACGACGCAATAAAGAATTATCTGGAAAGAAGATTTTCATTTTAATTTTCCGCAATCATATTTCAAAGAATACAAACCAATGTTCAGCGATGGCTCTGATTCTTCACTATCACTATTGGACATTTCCAAGCATTTCTCTATTTCCTCTTCATTCAGTTTACGAGCTTTGAAAGAACAGCCTGCAACATTCACAACTTAAATTAATTTATTATTACCTAAATAGACTATGTTAAAACATTTACCACTTTTGGCGTTAATTCCTTTCAATGAACGTTTCAGAGAATGATTTTCCGGTACGCTGGAAGTACCTGCCTCATAATTCAATACACTGGAATCATCGTGTATTATAGATAAGACCTGATGTGTTTGGGTGGATTCACCACCGTCCATGAAACTATTACATGGTGCGTCACACAGCGAAGTTTTGACAACACCAGATTTTTCTGATGCAGGGGTTTTAGAAAGGCGAACGACAGTTTCCTCGTTGAACGAGTCAACATCGGAGACGGTGTTGAATGAAGTGTTGAGAATCGGCTGTGAACTGCGGCTGTCATCACCCAACGGAGGGTTCGCATACGGCGCAATGTCAATTAGTGCGTCGGCGACTAAGTTAATTTTAGACGTCGAGATGATAGGAATGTTGCCGTGTTTTGTCGTTTCATCGCGTTTTTGTTGATTTGTTCCTAAAAGATCCTTTGCAAGTAGTCCAACGACGGTACTATCCTTAGATAGTGTAATAACATTAGCTGGATCAGACTTGTGCACCGTGATGACTGCCGGTTCTTGATTCTGTCCTTCAACAGTCAAAGCAGGCAACATTCCGTGAGAGTCGCTGAGCAATGTAGCGGCGGTGCGGACGATTTCTGGTGTTGAATCCAAAACAGTTTTCGTAGGGTCCGTGGAAGAAACTTTGCAGGGCTCATTGAAGTTATGTTTATCTGAAGATGCTACACCAACAGCAATTGAACTCGATTGTGAAGGCCCAGCATCATTAACTAACTCGCAAGAATGGCTGCTCTCCAATGATGTCGAGTCACGTCCAGTTTGCCCTGTGGATGTATCATTGTGGTATTACGAAAGAAATTTTAAATACTGTTGTAGCATAAGTATCCCAAACTATCCCGAACTCATTTTTTTGCCAACAGGTTTTTTTGCAAGAAAATTTTTTTATTGGGAAATCGATCCGTTCAAGTAGACCACAATACACTTTTCTTCATTAGTGTTTCTAAATTTTGGATTTCAGTTGAGTGTTCACCGCAAACCTCTGCAAAAAAACACTTGAACCATTTTTTTAAAATAAACTTTTTTCTATCTTAGGTGGTGCTACCAAAAAACTGTTTATCGCTTTCTCAAAAATAAAATTTGGGTAAAACACTTTAAAAAATCACAAACTTAGCTCACTTTTTCACCACAACTTTGTATATAACCCCTTAAATATGGTAGCCCCAATGCAAGGTAAGGAATCTCATCCTTGCACATTTGTAATCTTCTGTAATGTATAAAAATGAATCAAGCCTTTTATTAATATTGTATTCCAAAGGATTAAATTCCCAGAAAGTTGTTCTACCATTTTTTGAAATATGCAAGCGCATATTGTGACATATGGGGGAGGGGAGCAATTTAGAACGATACGTAACATGTTTTAACTGAAGAAAAAACTAAAATGAATGGTTACATATTAAAAGAGTAGGGAGATATATTGAAATTTGTGACATGGGGGAGTAAGAAGTCATTTTTGGCCAATTTTCACGATACGTAATTTATGAATAGTTTATATCTAGTAGGATAGATTTATCAGCTGGGAGTACTCGAGACGATCAATCAAGAGCATGATGAATGGCTCCCAAAAGCGGGTACGGATCGCCGGATAACTACGATTACACAGCGATGATAGGATCTAGCAACACCAGATAGCCAAAAAAGGAACGAGTAACACCAAATCGGGGAATAAACCATGCGATGGCTGTTGTGAAGGGGTGTAAGTCAAGTTCGCTGGCTCCTTCGGTCGGGGGGAAAATAAGGCGTTGCGCACTGACACTACAAATAGAGCGTGTATTGATAAAAACTTCCGGGATAAAACCTACACCCACGCACTCGGCCAACAACCCACTCATATAAAATATAAGTTATCATTCTCAGTAGCACGTATTTTATCAATACGAATAATTCGACATAGATTTTTCATTAGGGCTTAAATCGCAAATGTAAACAAACTGCGTTTTCGCTATTACGACATTATGCAACAAAAATACTACAAGATTGAGGTGAAAATTAGTTAAAATGGTTTTTAGTTCGATGTATAATTAAAGAAAACAAAACGGCGAAACATGCATTTTCTTCGAGATTTCGACTTAGGCCCTTCTTCTCATATGGAATATAAAGGCCAAACTTACATTTTTAGACAGAAGCGGGCGTACGGTTATTATTCACAAATAAAAGAATAAACGGCGGTTCTGTTATATAAATGATAAGCAATATCTACTATGATCATGTCTACTCGATAGTTGTTGCACATAAACATTCGAATATTTCGATATTTTCATGAAATTTGAAGAAAAGATTCACGCGCCCTTTCTTTTACATTGGGTTTCTATGCGCCCATTTGCTGAGCCCTATTAAAAAGTATACTGTCAAGCTCGCCCATTTACCCAGCCCTACCCAGCAAGACAGAGTCAGTTTAGCCCATTTACCGCGCCCTTCTGAAAATTATGTACACGGTTTAGCCCTTCCGCAAATGGTGGTTGCTGAAGGGCGAAATCACGACTGGGATGCAAATTGGGCGTAAGCATTTTTTTAGTTTCTACCCACTAAAAGCACATAGGAATTAAATTCTTTGTTATATTGTCATAAGGTTTAACGAAAAATGCTTCCGGAAAAACACGGTCTTAAAGTAATTTATACCTACAATAAAAACTACATTTAGAAAACCATCGCCGAATATTGAAACTGATTTTTCTCCATTTGAGTACATTGCGACTTAGGCCCTAATGAAAGATCTGTGTCGAATTTGGTTGTAGTACCTGTGGGAGCAGGAGATCTGGGTTTGCACCCTTGCAAAAAATTTTTTAAACCCACGCGCATGGAGGGGTTTTTTGCGGCTTCCTTCAAAGCTGCTCTCTCTTTATTCTTTTTTCTCCAGTAATAGCCGGATTGCTTTTTTTTTCCTGTATCCATTTCAAAAGAAATATAACACTAGTCACTTTAAAACACTTGAATTGAATCGAAAATCACTAATGAATTGCAATTTGACATTTGAGTCACAAACAGTGTTGCCGCATATTACTCTGTACCTATAGTTTACATTTTGTTTTTTTTACAACAGGTTTCTCATTTTGCCAACTGTAATATCCGCAATCATCGCCGTCTTTCGAGTTTTTTTACTGTTGACGATTAAGACCGTAGTTTAGTCAATCTTGCTGCTATATATGGTTTATTTGAAAAAGTTTAGGTCATCCAGATAATGCCAAAAGATAAATTTTCTGAAAAAAAATCCTGGCATCCCTAATTAAATGCCACAACCGATGCCGACTGGATTGGTTATGAATCAGTTGTTGCATTTGAGTTGGAATCTATTCTGAATTCCGATCCAAATTCCAGATAATCGTTTAATACTACTCGTTGGCAACCGATGGTATCTATTATTCATTCATTTATGCACATTGTCATTCGGTACATACACGACAAAGAAGAAATATGAACTATAATATTAAATGAGCTATTTTATCACGCTTCATTCGATGAGCGTATTGTCTAGATGGTAGCGTATTGCGTTTACTTTCTTGATAGTGTATGGTTTTGGGTTCGAATGAAGTTTTGTCTTTTTCGTTTTTTTTTTATGCAATTTAACGACTGAGGTAATTTTATGATAAATGTAAGGATCACCTTGTTGACATATATGTGAACAACCAATCTCAAATCGTCGATTTTAGTGATAGTTTCGTTAATTTCGATTTAATGCTAAAACATGGAACATGATACGTTCAAATCCCCGCATAATTCGTTTTGCATTACCAAAGTATCCTGTTGACGTAAAAAATGATGGTGATGTAAGTTCAATTACAATACTGATTATCGTGGAAAAAAGCTGTGTAAAAGTGCCATTGCTTGATGCACTTTTTCCACACGACGACATAATACAGACAAAAACTAAAAGAGAATAACCGAAAATTAACGAAAACGGCAATATGCTTTTTTGCAAAAACGTGAACTGTAATATTAAATGAGCTATATTAGCTCGATTTGTTCAGTGAGTGGATTGTCTAATTGGTAGCGTTCTATACGTACATTACCTTGCGTTTAAGGTCTGGGTTCTCAAGTCCCCTCCAAAAAGAATTTGGAAATGTTTTTCGTTTTTTTTCTATCATTTTTTACGGCAGAGGCAATTTAGAAATGATGAAGGGAACCTGTCTATCTACACATTTGACACAAATCGTGGAGTCGAGCGTCAATTTCGATGCCAATTTTTTCCAAATTCGATCAAAAATGATTTGGAGAATAGTTAAGTACATTGAAAATGGTATTGCATGATTTATTTTCACAAACGGACGGTTTCGAACGGCAACCTGGTTGATAGCTTAATTTCAAACTGCTTGTTTAAAACAAAGATCAATTATCATTTACAGCGAAGACCCATTTTTATCAGCCCTTTGGTGTATTTTTGGTTGACAAAATAGGGGCAATCACAAAACATATTTATTTATTTAAAATAAATATGTTTTGTGATTGTGTTGTTAGAATAGTTAAAAACGGGTTTTCGCTGTATTTGGTATTCGACCTTCTGACCATAAAAATTATTGTGAAAAAATCTGTTAAATCAAGTGCCGTAGCAAGTAACAGCTAAATGGAAACATACAGAAACTTGTGAAACTTTTTTCATTGACTATATAGTAGATCTCTCCACATTTTTAAAAAGTATGAAAATTTACATGTGTCACCTCAAATTCTCGATCTCGGTGTAAATTCGGAAGCTTTCGCCAAAGATGATTCAATTTGGACATGCTTAAAAGGTGTCTCCAATCATAAATGGTGTTTTTACTGCTTCCATAGTAAGTTCACTTACACTCTTGTGTAAAAGGTCTTACACGCCCACAAATCATCTAAGGTTGTTCCTTAGACATATGTTAAAATGTTTTAACAGGTGAACATAGTGCTGCTAATTGCAATAGAAAATTTGTTAACTGGATTTTTATATAGAAAAGTATATCAAAACCAAGGACAAATAATATTAATTTTCCTGTGAGGCCCTTAATAGCCATTTTATGAGAACTGATAAGTGATTCTTTAGTTTATGCATGTTTCGTTATCACATAATTTTTACAAACGATTCGCGGGTTTCAATATATTTGCATATTTAGACTGTCATCCTCCTGAAATTGATACTATTCCTCGTTGGGGTGAACCGTTGACGATTAGAGATTCGAACCTATAATCTAATTATGAATCGAATGAGCTCTGATTTGGGCAATGTAATCAGTAGCCGCAAAATCTTCGTTTCAATAGTTCGTTAGTTCTGTTAGTAGCGCCCACGCCAAGCATTTCTAAAGTCATGAGTTCAAATCGTGTTTTGCGCACATTTCATTTTTTTTTTATTTCTGACAACTTTTATGCTAAGCTAATAATTATTTGAGCGTTACAATGTAAGTATAGATATTCACCGCATTCAAATTAATTGCTCAGATACTTATTTGGACGAGCAATCGATTAGCATAGAACTCGTGATTTCAGAATTTCTTGATATGGTAGCTGCCAAAAGACCCAACAAACTATTGAGGTAATAATATTTGAATCACTGATTAGTATCAATTTCAGGAGAATCAGCAATCTAAATATGTAAATATATTGAAAGCCGTGAATCGAATGGAAAAACAATGTCAATCATATTACTTATCAAGTTTATTCACAAATCAGCCAGGGGCTTCAGAAGAAAATTATTTTTTTTCTTGGTATTGATAATTTTTTTTCTGTAAAAACCCAATTGAATGATTTATTACTGTTAACTATGTTCATCTGATAAAATATGTTAGAATATGTCTAAGGAATAACGTCTGTTGTTTTGTGGGAGTGTAAAACTTTTTAAACCTGAGTCTAGTTGAACTTTCGATGGAAATATAGTAAAAACGCGGTTTTGGTTGGAGACATAATTTTATCATATCCAAATTACGTCATTTTTGGAGAAAGCTTTCGAATTCACACCTAGAACAAAAATTTGAGCTGCTCCGTGTTGATTTTCACTATATATTCTAGTTAGTAATGTAGTTAGTGTTTTAGGTGGCTCATGAAAAGGTGGTTTTTAATGATATTTTTGAACATGAAAACAAAATATCTTTGGCGTATTTTTGAAAATATATTTACTCGACAAATAAAAGTTATACGAATGTCAAAATAATAAAAGTAACAGATTTATAAACTCGCGCAGCACCTCGTCGCAAATAACTCAGTCCGTATTTCTTACTTGCAACAAAAAAGTGGAATACTTCCTTATATGGAAGGATTATCTATACAGGATAGACTATTATGATGATTAAATGTTGAAATTTCAGGCATTTTAGTCATTTTTAAATAAAGTACTCGATTTTTCGACCCTTTTTAGCAGTAAGTGCGTTTAAAGCATTGTACAATGCAATTTTTTAATACCGTTTTGCTCAATTTAGTTCATTTTGTTCATAATTAAATTATCTAAAAAGCAGTTTTTTACTCGCATACGTAGCTTTTATTTTTTTTATAATCGTGCACGATTTGAAAAAAATGGGTTTTATAAAATGGGCTTAAAAAGTTTTTAGAAGCAACAAATCAAATTAAAAAAAAGGCATGGGAAGTTACTGAGACTTTGCCAGAATATTCTCTGATA
The DNA here is from genome assembly GCF_030247195.1 of Topomyia yanbarensis. Taxonomy (NCBI): domain Eukaryota; kingdom Metazoa; phylum Arthropoda; class Insecta; order Diptera; family Culicidae; genus Topomyia; species Topomyia yanbarensis. The sequence goes on from NC_080670.1 coordinate 72,114,757, forward strand.
ATAATTCTAACAATTGAAGCAAAATAAACATCAATTTTTTAAGCTGACTGGAGAGGATAGCCTTTTAATGGGAGCGAATGAGGTATTTTCGATGAAAAAATATCGTTCTCAAAAAAAAAAAACTTTTTTCGAAATATAGAGAATGTTAGTCTATGCCGACAATTTTGTTAATATATAATTTTGATTTATTTGAGGGGAGGGTCCAAGGACAAGATAATAGAATATGCTTGGAGGCGCATTTCGTATTTTTCTTTTCCGATGAACATACAAGGGCCAATCCTTGGTACCGCATTTCATCTTTTTATAAGACAACATTAACGACCTGCTGAAGCGGGTTTCACATGCCGTATTGAATGAAGTGTTTTATGATACACCGAGCAAAATTTACATTGAATTTCCATAAAAACGTCTTATGACTTTCAGACATAAGGATTTTAAATGGATTTTATAAGTCTGTCTTATGATTTGGAGGGGAAATTTTCCAAATCCATCTCTTATTATTTTCATAAGACAATCTTATGAAATTTATGAAAATGTCCGAATGAACGCCATAGGTGCCCATTTATGAAAATTGCTTACATTTATAAGCAGAAAACATAGTAGAAATACTGATATCCATAGAACAGTCTTATGAAATTCATCACAATGTTCGAATGAATGCCATAAGTTTTTTATTTATGGATATTATTGTGCATTTATATAAAAAATAGAACATGGCTGACATTTCTCGACCATCTTGTAGAATTCAATTCGGAACAAATGAACCGCCAAGTGTACTGCCCATAAATGCATAAGAGTCCCATATTGAAAAACAGCAAGCCGAGAAAAACACTATTGAAGATTTGCATTCTCATTGAGCCTTATGGATGGGACAACCATGTTTTGGTATTTTTTTTATATTTTCATAACAAACCTGGTAATCTTATTTGTTCATTGTGATTCAGTGGTGATACAGAATACAATCTAACAGATAACTCATTTTCGTCAAAAATCCATATGGGACTCTTATGCGTTTATGGGCAGTGTAGATCCCTTCAGAAAATTGAAGAGAAAACTCTCATTAAATATTAAAATTTGTACATAATGAGCAACACTTCGTCAATATTTCCTGGGAAACTGGGCCTAGACAACTGGGAAACTGGACTTGACAACTGTTATAATTATTGTTACTTTCAAATGATTTTGATAATTATAAAATACGCGTCAGACACTAATTATATGCACAACGTATTTCATTTCAAATAATCGGATATCTTCTGTAAAAATCATAACCATGTAAATTGATTTAATGTTCATAGTAATTTATTGAATAAAATAAAAAACAATTATTTAAAATTTTGCTGCAATTTGGCTCAAATCTCACTTCCTTTGTTTCAAACAGTGGTAACCAGAAAGTGCTTGCCTAAAACTATTAGCGCTTGGTTGGCCGTCCAGGCCAGTACTGAATTCATAAGAAACAATTATGAACTTTTCACAAAAGTGACATTTATGAAAAACAAAATATAATTTTGTAGAATCAATAACAGATCTCATATGGGTTTCATGAGAAAAACTTATGAAATTCTTAAACGTATATATTGGAGTGAAGTCATAAAACTTTTATGAAATACATTATTTGTACGTCTATGGAGTGCATGAATAAAGATAAATGAATTCATAAGCCAGCCTATGACATTCCAAAACGTTCAACGGCATTGTCAGAAAGCTGGTTCATATGCCGAGACATATGAAATTCTCAGATGCTTTTTGCTCGGTGTAGTGCAAAAAACCTTCATCTATTTTGCCTTCCCGTTTTCGAGAAAAACAAAATGTTGAGCATGAGTCAGAAAACATGATGCTATGATCCCTTAATTGTTTCTGCGTATTTGCAATGTGTTGACAATAAAAACACTTCTTTCCATGTGCATTTATAAACGAAAGCAAAAAACTGGAAGCTTATGGGTTTTTTGATTGATGTGCTCTAGTTTTGTGCTATCGAGCAGAAGTGTAAAAAGCTGAATATGTTCCATTGGCAATTCTGCTTGAAAGTGTAAAATCAATACACTCTACTACATTATTGAACTGCCATCGAAAACGGCATTATTGTGTACCATAAAAAATCAAAATCAAAAAAGTTTACTATTACATTTCAACATGTGTGTTGAAGTCCTAACCCTAACCAATCCATATACAATTAAATCGAGACAAATACTCAACAGTATTTCATGTTTGCAGTTTTTAAAAATATAGATACTAATTTTTAAATTTTGAGATTTCGATAACGCATGCCAATACTTATACATTGCATTTCAACGTTGTTATCTTAATCTATGTATGCCAAAAATAGAAAAAAAGAGGTGAAGCTTAACTTCTCCCAGAGTTTGTTTTCCTTGGTCAAAGTACGATATAATACGCATAACAGTCCCTTGCATAGAACATTTGTAGCAAATGGGACTGTTATTCGTGTGATCGGCATAGTACTACGCTAGGTCGGATAATTATGATGTGATTTCCCTCGCTAAAACTTTGTGTGAAGAAATCCTAGTTGAAGAATGAAAACTCACTTCAACCATTGAGTTGTTTTATAGAATCATTCCCGTGGAACATATGGTCTAGTCAGTAGCGTTGTTCTTATGACGTCTCTGAAGTTGTGAGTTCGAGTCTCAGCTTCAGATTTTTTCTTATCAAGCGCCACTCTAGCTAGTGGTCGCTAGGAACTTCAACTCCCCCCCACCCCGTCCGTCAGCTACAAAACTTAACTTCTTTATTTTATTGGGATCTACTTTTTATAGTTGTATTAGGCAATCCATGAGACGTTTCTGATCAGCTGATTATTTCTTGTTTACTTATTCTGACGTTACTCCGAGGGGTGCGACGTCCGACAATATCGTTGATTCGATCCAACATCAAACGAATCGGACTAACAAAGTTGTTTGTCGGACGAGTTTTTCTGTTCGCAGGAGTAGACTTGTTGACAGAACCCACCGCTGAATTGTCAAACAAACGTCTAATGGATTGCCTAATTGTTGTTGTGCGGTAGGTAGGTCTCGATCAAAATCATCTCGACAAAACATCGAATGTTTGCTATAGTAGCGAGTCTGAGAGCGCCTTGTGAGTTTAGATAGACAAAGCCCCAGTGAAACGCAAATGTCCTACGAAACAAGACTTTTTTTTGGATCAGTTTAATCTCCTATTGCGCACTGCGAACTTAAGGAATATCATACTAGCGCTCCCTCGAGTCTTAAAGCGCCCTGTGAGTTCAGATAGACTATCCCCTACCGCTTTAGTTAAATATTTAATGCGCCCTACGAAACAAAAACTTTTTTGAATGGGAATAACCTGCCTCCTAATGCGCCCTATGAGTTTAGGGTCTGAAAGCTCCCTTTGAGTATAGATAGACTATCTTGTACCGCCCTAGTTTAATATGAAAAGCGCCTTACGAATCACGATTTTTTATCAGTTTGGTATTCTATTGCGCCCTGCGATTAAAACGAATATCATACTAGCGCCCTGTGAGCTTAGATAGACTACCCGAGCAGAGTCTGACAACAAATTGAGAACTAAACATGATGTTGTGATGTAGTAGGTAATGATTGCTCAGGTTATCGTTTTGGTCGTTTTAACGGTTAAAAGATCAAAATCAAAAGCAGAAAAATTGTCCTGATATCAAATAGAAAACTATTAATGCTATCAGTGAAAGTAAATTGAAAACTTAATGAGATATTGAAATATTTCAATAATAACAAAATAAGTAATCAATTTGATGTTTGCCAAAGAAATAGAAACAAACATTTTTTTCTAAGAAACACAAAGCATGTAAGCACATAAAAATGAGATCAAAATATGATGTCATCTCTGAAAAAGTTTAAACCGATATCAACATAAGATTTCAATTTGATGACTGATACTAAAAGATGATGTTTACTTTCTGTAATCTTGATGTTTGACTTTGCTTGGGTATCCAATGCCGCGCCAGTTAAACGTAAATGACCTACAAAACAAGAATTTTTTGAGCCAGTATAATCTCCTATTACGAGTTTAGGGAATAACATACTAGCGCCCCAGAGAGTCTGAGATCGCCCTGTGAGTTATGATAGCCTATCTCCCACCGCCCTAGTTAAATGTTTAATGCACCCTACGAACAAGAAAGTTTTTGGACTAGTATTATCTTCTATTGCGCCCTATGAGATTAGGGAATATCATACAAGCGCCCCAGTGAGTCTGAAAGCACCCTGCGAGTTTAGATAGACTATTTTCTACCGCGAGTTAGATATGTGGAACGCCCTACGAAACAAAAAAATTTTGACCAGTTTATTCTTCTATTGCACCCTACGAGTTTAGGGAATATCATACTAGCGACCCAGAGAATCTGAGAGCGCCTCGTGAGTTAATAAGGAAATATAGTACAAGCGCCCCAGCGAATTTGAGAGCACCCTGTGAGTTTAGATAGACTAGCCCCCACCGCCCTCGTTAAATGATAATTGCGCCCTACGAAATAAAAACTTTTTTTAACCTGTAGAATCTCCCATTGCGCCCCACGAGTTTAGGATGCATCATACAAATGTCCCAGAGAGTCTGAAAGCGTTCTGCCAGTATAGATAGACTATCTTCTAGCGCCCTAGTTAAATATGAAAAGCGCCTTACGAATCACGATTTTTTTTATCAGTTTAATATTCTATTGCGCCCTGCAATCAAGGCGAATCATACTAGCACCCCAGGGAGCCTGAGAGCGCCCTGTGATTTTAGATAGACTATCCACTGCCACCCCAGTTAAACGTAAATGGCCTACAAAACAAGAATTTTTTTGAACTAGTATTATCTCCTATTGCGCCCTATGAGATCAGGGAATATCATACAAGCTCTCCAGTTAGCCCAAGACCGCCCGGTGAGTTTAGATAGACTATCTTTTACCGCCTTAGTTAAATATGCAATCACCCTACGAAACAAGACTTTTTGGATTAGTTTAATCTTCTATTGCGCCCTACGAGTTTAGTGAATATCATACTAGCGCCCCAAAGACTCTGAGAGCGCCCTGTGAGTTTAGATAGACTATACCGCCCTAGTTAAGTGTTTAATGCGCCCTACGAAGCAAAATTTTTTGATGTCTTATGAGATTAGAGAATATCATACAAGCGCCCCAGTGAGTCTGAAAGCGCTCTTCGAGTTTAGATAGACTATCCTCTACCGCCCTAGTTTAATATGAAAAGCGCCTTACGAATCACAATTTTTTATCAGTTTAGCATTCTATTGCGTCCTGCGATTAAGGCGAATATCATACTAGCACCCCAGGGAGCCTAAGAGCGCCCTGTGAGTTTAGATGTGCTATCCACTGCCACCCTAGTTAAACATAAATGGCCTACGAAACAAGAACGTTTTTGAACTAGTATAATCTCCTATTGCGCCCTATGAGATTAGGGAATATCATACAAGCGCCCCAGGGGGTCTAAAAGCGCTCTGCGAGTTTAAACAGACTTACTTCAACCGCCTTAGTTAGATATGTAAAACGCCCTGTGAAAGAAGAGTTTTTTGTCAGTTCATTCTCCTATTGCGCCCTACGAAATATCAGGGAATAGAAGCGACCCAGAGAGTCTGAGAGCGCCCTGCGAGTTAATAATGAAATATCGTACAAGCGCCCCAGCGAGTTTGAGAGCGCCCTGTGAGTTTAGATAAACCGTTCCCTACCGCCCTAGTTAAATGTTAATTGCGCCCCACCAAACAAAAACTTTTTTGAATCTGTATAATCTCCTATTACGCCCTACCAGTTTTGGATGCATCATACAAACGTCCTAGAGAGTTTGAAAGCGTCCTGCGAGTGTAGATAGACTATCTACTACCGTCCTAGTTAAATATGAAAAGCGCCTTACGAATCACGATTTTTATCAGTTTAGTATCTATTGCGCCCTGGAATCAAGGCGAATATCATACTAGCACCCCATGGTGCCTGAAAGCGCCCTGCGAGTTTAGGTAGACTATTTTTTACCACCCTTGTTAAATATGCAAATCGCACTACGAAAGATTTTTTGAATTAGTTTGATCTTCTATTGCGCCCTACGAGTTCAGATTATCTACTACCGCACTAGTTAAATGTTTAATGCACTCTACCAAACAAGAAAGTTTTTGAACCAGTATAATCTCCTATGCCCTATGAGATCAGGGAATATCATACAAGCGCCCCAGTAAGTCTAAAAGCGCCCTGTGCGTTTAGATAGACTATCTTCTACCGCCCTAGTTAAATATGCAATCGCCCTACGAAACAAGATTTTTTTGATCCAGTATAATCTCCTGTTCCGCCCTATGAGATTAGGGAATTTCACACAAGCGCCCCAGTAAGTCTAAAAGCACCCTATGAGTTTAGATAGGCTATCTTTTACCGCCGTAGTTAAATATGCAATCGCCCTACGAAGCAAGATTTTTTGGATTAGATTTAGCTTATGTTGCACCCTACGAGTTTAGTGAATATCACACTAGCGCCCCAGAGAGTCCGAGAGCGCCCTGTGCGTTTAGAGGGACTATTCCCTACCGCCTTAGTGAAATGTTTAATGCGCCCTACGAAGCAATACTTTTTTGAGCCAGTGTAATCTCCTATTGTGCCTTATGAGATTAGAGAATATCATACAAGCGTCGCAGTGAGTCTGAAAGCGTCCTGCGAGTTTCGATAGACTATCTTCTACTGCCTTAAATAAATATGTATAACGTCCCACAATTTTTTTTTGATCAGTTCATTCTTCTATTTCGCCTTACAAGGTTAGGGAATATTATACTAGCGACCCAGAGAGTCTGAGAGCGCCCTGTGAGTTTAGATAGACCATACCCTACCGCCCTAGTTAAATGTTAATTGCGCCCCACCAAACAAAAACTTTTTTGAATCTGTGTAATCTCCTATTGCGCCCTACGAGTTTTGGATACATCATACAAGCATCCCACAGAGTCAAGCGCCGTCCTGCGAGTATAGACTATCCTCTATCGCCCATGTTTTATATGAAAAGCGCCTTACGAATTACGATTTTTTTGTCAGTTTAGTATTCTATTGCGCCCTGCGATCAAGGCGAATATCATATCAGCACCCCACGGAGCGTGAGAGCGCCCTGTGAGTTTAGATATATTATCTACTGCCACCCCACTTAAACAGCGCCCCAGTAAGTCTAAAAGAGCCTGTGAGTTTAGATATACTATCTTCTACCGCCCTAGTTAAATATGCAAACTCCTACGAAACAGTGCCCTGTGAGCTATGAGAAGCACCCCAGCAAGTGTGGAATCGCTCTCCGAGCAATGGGAGTATCATACTAGCGCCCCAGAGAGCACCCTACGAATTATGAGAATATCAGACTAGTTTGAGAGTGCCTTGCGAGCTATTCGAATATCATACTGGCGCCCTAGAGAATCCGAAAGCGCCTCGTAAACTATGGGAATTTCACATTATTGCCCCAGAGAATTTGTTATGACCCAAGTTAAGAGAATATTAGACTAGCGCCCTAGAGAGCTTGGGAGCGCCCAGTGAGCTATGGGAACATCATAATAACTTCAGAAAAAATCCGAGAGCGCCCAGCGAACGAAGAAAATGTCAGACTACCCTAGAGAGTTTGAGAGCGCCCTGCGAGCTATGCAAATGTCTTGCTGTCACTCGAGAGATTCTCAGAGCGACCTGCGAGCTATGTGAATCCCATACTAGCGCCCCATAGAGTCATACTAGCGCCCTAGAGAGCTTGAGAGCGCCTTGTGAGCTATTGGGAATATAATGCTGGCGCTTCAGAGAATCTGCGAGCATCATATTAGCGCCCCATAGAATCACGCTAGCGCCCTAGACAGCTTGAGAGCGCCCTGTGAGCTATAATAATACCATACTGGGGCCCAGCGAGTATGGAAGCGCCCCATATAATCTGTGAGTGTCCTGCGAGCTATGAAAATATCAGACTGGCGCCCTAGTGAGTTTGAGAGTGCTCTGCGAGCTATGGAAATATCAGACTGGCGCCCTAGAGAATCTGTGAGCGCCCTGCAAACTATGTGAATATCAGGCAAGCGCCCTGCGATCCATGGGAATATTAGACTAGCGTTCCAGAGAATCTGAGAGCGCCCTGCGAACAAAGAGAATATCAGACTAGCGCCCTAAAGAGTCATACTGGCTTCAGAAAAAATTCTGTGAGCGCCCTGCTAGCTATGTGAATACTATACTACCCAAGTAACAATTGAAGTTTTATAGCACGCTACAAGTGCAATTTTAGTTTGGCTATAAAACTACCTAGATTGGCTACAAAACTACCATAAAACCCCAATTGTTACTAGGGTAGCGCCCCTTAGAGTCATACTAGCGCGCTAGAGAGCACCTTGCGAGCTATGAGAATATCACAACAGCACCCTAGTAAGTTTTAAAGTGCCCTACGAGCTATGGGAATATCATGCTGGCGCTAGAGAGAATCTGAGAGCACCAGCATGATATGCTGGCTGTGAGCTATGTGAATATTATTCTATCGCTGTGCGAGCTATGAGAACACCATACTAGCGCCCCAGCGAGTGTGGAAGCGCTCTTCGAGCTATGGGAATATCATACTAGCGCCCTAGAGAGTCTGAAAGCGCCCAGCGAAAATAGCGAATATCAAACTAGCGCCCTCAAGAGTTTGAGATTACCCTGAGAGATATGGGAACAAAATACTTGCGCCAGAGAATCGGAGAGTGCCCTGCACGAAATCTGAATATCATACTAGCGCCCCATAGAGCCATACTAGCGCCCTAGAGAGCTTGAGAGCGCCCTGCGAGCTATGGGAATATCGTGCTGGTGCACGGGAGAATCTGAGAGTGTCTGCAAACTATGGAAATATTATGCTAGCGCTCCAGAGAATTCGCCCTGCAAACAAAGAGAATATCGGACTAGCGCCCTAGAGAGTTTGAGAGCGTCCTTCGAGCTATGGGAATATCATGCTGGCGCTCGAGAAAATCTGAGAGCGCCTCGCGAGCTATGTTAATATCATACTAGCGCCCCATAGTCATACTAGTGACCTAGAAAGCTTAAGATCGCCCAGCGAGCTATGAGAATATTATACTAGCGCCCCAGTGAGCAAGAAAGCGCTCTCCGAGCTATGGGAGTATCATACTAGCGCCTCAGAGAGTCCGAAAGCGCCCTGTGAACAATCAAACTAGACCCTAGTTAGGTCGAGAGTGCCGTACGAGCTATGGGAATATCTTGCTGGCGCTCGAGAGAATCTGAGAGCGCCATCCTGATATGCTGGCTTCGAGCTATCTCAATATCATTCTTTCGCTCCATAGAGCCTTACTAGCGCCCTAGAGAGCTGCAAAGCGCCCTGCGAGCTATGAGAATACATACTAGCGACCCAGCGAGCTATGGGAATATCATACTGGCGCCCTAGAGAGTCTGAAAGCGCCCAGCGAACAATGAAAATATCAGACTAGCGCCCTCAAGACTTTGAGATTACCCTGCGAGCTATGGGAACAAGATACTTGCGCCAGAGAGTAGCTGAGAGCGCCCTGCGAGCAAGAGAGCTTGAGCGCCTTGCGAGCTATGAGAATATTAAACTAGCGCCCTAGTGAGCATTAGAGTGCCCTGTGAGCTGTGGGTATATCGTTCTGGCGCACGAGAGCATTTGTGAGCGCCCTGCAAACAAAGAGAATATCTGACTAGCGCCCTAGAGAGTTTGGGAGCACCATTCGAGCTATGGGAATATTATGCTGCCAGTCGAGAGAATCTGAGAGCGCCCTACGAGCAATGTGAACATCATACTAGCGCCCCATAGAGTCATACTAGCGCCCAAAAGAGCTGGAGAGCTCCCTGCGAGCTATGAGAATAATAGACTAAGCCCCAAAAAATCTGTGAGGGCCCTGCGAACAATGAGAATATCAGACGACCGCCCTAGAGAGTTTGGGTGCGCCCTGCGATGAATATCATGCTGGCGCTCGAGAAATTCTGAGAGCGCCGTGCGAGCTTTGTGAATATCATACTAGCGCCCTAGAGAGCTTGAGAGCGCCCTGCGAGCTATGATACTATATATCATGCTGGGGCTCTAGCGAATATGGAAGCACTCTCCGAGCTATGGGAATATGATACTGGCACCCCAGATAATTTGAGACAGCCCTACGAACTATGGGAATGTCAGATTAGCGCTCTATTGAGCTTGGGAGCGCCCTGCGAGCTATGGGAATATCATACTGGCGCCAGAGAGAATCTGAGAGCGCCCTGCGAGCGCTGAGAGTATAAGGCTACCCTAGAGAGTTTGAGAGCGTGCTATGGGTACGTTATGCTGGCGCTCGAGAGAATCTGAGAGTGCCCTGTGAGCTATGTGAATATCATACTAGCGCCCCATAGAGTCATACTAGCGTCCTAGAGAGCCTAAGAGCTCCCAGCGAGCTATGAGAATAT